>NC_140197.1:17756552-17796552 GCF_965226575.1 Pagrus pagrus | reverse complement strand
TGCCCACTGACCTTTCTGAGAAGAACAACTTCACACCGTTACGCCATAAAAGCAACAACAACAATGAAAAAAAAAACAAAACACACAGGGTCTATAGTCACCATGGCAACGGCAGAGCCACGCAGTCATGTGGAAACCTTGAGCATGCATCTAGCATGAAGAAATCACACGAGCGAACGTGGGGAATACACCTGGGGGGTCTGAGTGTGAGTGCGTATTTAAAGGTAAAGGTGACACACAACACAAACACACGCTCATTTATGTATGTATGTATGAAAGCATGCTGGATTGTCACACACGGATTTATGTGCATGCAAACTCTCCTTTCACACATGCTGTCTTGTTCAGGAACATATCCTGCATGGGGTCACATTCAAATCTGTACTGACAACATCCCGCTCTGCTGTTGATGTATTTAAGCCCACTGTCTCCACGTCTACCTAGTTTGCAAACCCTCCCCCCGGATTCCTTCATCATATCATAGCAAACAAGTGTTGTTGACGTCAAAACCAAAGAAAGTTGGGGTAAGGGTAAGGGGCAGGGGTGGTCATCAGGGTTAGGGTTTGGGATAGAAAGGATTGGATGGTTCCGTCGCCGTCCTGGGACCAAAAATGTCTCCCACAGTTCAGCATCCAACGCTCTTTTAACACTCCTTTTAACGTATTGAAAGTTATTTATGTAGCTCGAACACGACTGGCACCTGACAAACCCAGCTCTTTTATGGTTGCTCCATCTATCGCAGTATTACCATGACCGAAACGTATTTAACTCTGTAAAACAGCTATCTCTGTGACTTATCGATTCTACATGTTTGCTCGCAATCGTTTAGCATCCTGGGTAGAAGGCAGCTCACTGTTTGTGGGAACGCCACCCATAGGAACTTCCTCTCTTCCTATATGAATTGTTTTGACAAGGTCTTTGTGGAGAATTGTCTTCTTCCTCGCTGCATCTTTCAGAACCACATATTGATCGTTTTGTCCCACACAGGAAAGAGAAAGAAAGAACCTGGAGTGTGTTTAGCGGCTACACGGACTCGGCAGCATGAAACCAGCATTGCGTGCTCTTCTGAAGGACGAGCTTTTATTCAAGTCTGCTCCATCTACATATATCACTTTAAAGGCGTTCTAGGGCACAACACTGAATCACTTCAGTTTCTGACTGAACAATGAGCAAAAGATGAGCATGTGGGCTGTGAAAGGACAAATCCTTCAGACCTATTTCTTTGAATATCTCTTTCTCTCTCTTCCAGTCTTCTAGCCTTGACCCAAAAATCGTTCAGCCCTCCCTTGTTCTGCTCCTCCGCACAACTCTCGCTTATCTCTTTTTCTATCTTCCCTCTCTGTCTTTCAGCGCGGTCACCTCCAGCGGGCAGCTGTCGAGCGTTGCCCTTTGAAGGACTAAACCTGGCTTTGTTTACATGGTAACGGAGCGACGAGACGGGTGGGGATGGAGAAGGGACGAGCGAGAGAAAATGACAGGCTCACGCGCAGTTAAACACACACACACACACACACACACACACACAGATCACATAGGTTCAGGTCGTTTCTAGGGAAGTCAGTCCTGGATACATGTGCATGTGACTGGAATCAGAAAAAGGAAAACTGACCGCTCGTTACCCAGTGTGTTTAGTGTGTGTTTGTGTGCCCGTGTGTGCAAGTCGATGTGTAGATAGGTGACCACAAACGTGAATCATTTTCAGTTTGTTGTCCAAGCGTTGTGTGCTCATACGTGCGAGCATTTAGCACAAGTGTGTTTGTGTGTGCTTGATGAGCGCTTTCATGATCAAGTTTGACCGCCTGCAACGCCCCCGCAGTGATTGTGTGTGTGTGTGTGTGTGTGTGTGCAAGTGAGAGGGCATTGGTGGACTCCAGCTAACCTTCCAGAGCGCAGAGGGAGTGAGACGTACAGACACAGAAGAAGAACAAAGAGCAAGGGAGAGAGAGAGAGAGAGATGCTCTGTGGGTTCATGTTCCGTTACTATTGATAACCTCAGCCGTGCCCACACACTTTTTTCTGGTCTTTCTCTCACACACACATACACACACACACAGGGGAGTTGGGGTCCAGTAAAGTGGGCCGCAGAGCTACTTGGTATTCTGTCAGAATCCTCCAGTGAGGGAGACTGTGGAGCGCAAGAGAGAAACGATGCAGGAGGAAGATGGGACAAGAGAAGAAGACAAAAGCGCAGCGTTCAGAAGCGAGTGTGTCCGATAATCCGAGCTCTTATTTTAAGCTTATTTGAAAAGCAGATGCAGAGACGTTGCCACATGTGGAAAGTCAAATCCTAAAGGAGACATATTATGTTCATTTTCAGGTTCATCTTTTTATTTTGGGTTACTACTAGAATAGGTTTACATGCTTTAATGCTACAAAAACACATCAGTTTTCTCATCCTGTCCAGTGTTGCAGCGCTGTATTCCCCCTCTGTCTGAAACGCTCTGTTTTAGCTCTGGTCTTTTAAAGGCCCCGCCTCCTGAATACCCAGTCTCCTCTGATTGGTCAGCTCACACACGCCTGAGCCAGCACCGCTAACAACAACAGAGCAGCTGTACTAAATCAATTCTTATGTGCCAAAGTAGCCGGTCAGCATAAATTATGCAAATGTGAGGTAGTGTGATGTCACAAAGTCATGGAATTAAAGGCGGGGCTACTGACGAGGCGTTCAGTTCACTTCACTTCACATTTTTGTAAGGAAACCACTACCCTAGTCTCCACAGAGTTTTGAGGTCGGGAAACAGATATGAACGGCTCATATCTCGCAGTGACCCATTTTGGTTTGGTCCAGCAAAGCACATCTTCCTGCAGCACACACACACACACGCACACACACAAACACACACACATCCACCCTTCTCCAGGTAATGGGGTAGAGCGCTCCACTGAAGCAGAGGGAGCGGTGTTGGAGCAGGTTTCGGTGTGACATCCCTGCTGGGGCTCATGGTGCGCTCCACTCCCATGTATTCGATCCCTCCGCTCATTTACACGTACACACAAGTACTACTCACACATGTGCAAATGTACACAGATTCACTCACA
This sequence comes from Pagrus pagrus, assembly GCF_965226575.1. Classification (NCBI taxonomy): domain Eukaryota; kingdom Metazoa; phylum Chordata; class Actinopteri; order Spariformes; family Sparidae; genus Pagrus; species Pagrus pagrus. The sequence goes on along the minus strand of NC_140197.1, from coordinate 17,793,513 downwards.
CACACGCTGATTTGCACCTGCTCCCTCTTTGTGCCACTTCGGTTCATCTAATTGATGATGCCGTGTCGCTTCTGCTGTTGCTCTCTAACGCGCGCGCGCACACACACACACACACACACACACACACACACACACACACACACACAACACAGTACACGGCTCCTTCTCTCTGTGTCCTCTAAGTTGTACCCTGTCCTCCATTGTCCTCTATTTCTCCTACCCTTTCCTTGCCCTGTAGCCACAGTGCAGCTGCTGGCAGTGCTGTGTGTGTCTGTCTGCACGTGTGTTATGTGTGTGACCTTGTTCTAGGTTGGAGTAGGGCAGGCAGCTCTTTGGTCCGGCACATTGAACCCATAGCCTGAAGGACAGATTTGTAGTGGCGGTGAGCAGCCTCAGATGTTGTCCTCTGTAGCTTGTGTGTCTATAAATAAGGATGAGCGCCTTTTTGTGTGCAGTCGCTTCTATTCTATGCAAAATAAGAAGTGGAAAGTATACTTTTTTTTTTTTAACGACAGAAGGTTGATATTTCACAGCTTATGCATTCGTCAGTGAGCCTGCGACTCGTTCACACAGCACTTATAGTCATTTCATAATTATATTTAGGAGGCCAGACATCATGTTTTGTTCGTCTGTGTGTGTGTGTGGCTACCTCGCGCTTGCACACACATGCAGACACACAAATCTGTACTTACTTACTTTTAACAGCTCTCTAAGGTCTAGTTTTATGTGCTGGCAGCTTGCACCCGTATTCACTTACAGTCTCTTGAGGAAGTGAAGCCCACTGCGATCTAAGAGGAAGAAACGGCCTGCAGTGGTGCCATTAAAGAAAAGGTGTGCAGACATCGGCGAGTAATAACGCACAATAATCATGCTCCACGGTTTGGAGCCTTAGTTCCCACAATGCTTTTGGATAAACTGGAAGTATATGTAATATTGCCTTGGGGTTAGTAAAGTCAGTTGACGGCTCCAACCTGAGCACTTGTTTAGCCTACATTTATTTACATTTTGGCAAATTAGCACTATTAGAAGAATGCCGAATTAGCTATTAGCAGTTATTGTTTGCAACATACCCACGGATGTACAGAAAACTATCGCTGGATCACTTTGGTGCTGAAGAAAACTTAAAAACATGAGAGACTTCAAGGAAGCTCTGCGGTTATAATGAGCTCCTTTTTTATGTGCTCTAAGCAGATTATAGACTTTTATTTGTGATGGACATCAGACAGAATACAGCCTCAGAAAGGTTAAGTTGCATGTGTGCGTCACGTCTGCGTACTCAAACTTGACTGAGTTATGACTCGAAGACGCAGGAGTACGACTGTTTTAAAGTGCCTTAATAACCAGCTGCTGATCTTGTTGGTGAACGAGTAAAATCAGCGGACCAGAGTAACTTCCTGTTGTTTATGGCACATTTAATCTGAAAACAGTGCCGTTTTGTTATGGTTTCCAGGTTGAATGACATTTTCTCAAAACGGTGTGGAAAACCCTTTTCCTTCTTATCCATCTTCACTTAGATGAATAGCAGAATACACTCAAAGAGCCCTAGCTGTCCTTACTTGAATATATATGAGTTTAATACAAACGCAGATCTGTAAACAGAGAAGATTCTGGTGAACATTACATACGCTCCGCTTCATACAGTTTGTCATACATCACCGATTCTCACATCATCATGTCATCTGACAGGAAGGCACCAGTCCACGCGCGGTCAACGTCGTCCCTTCGCTCATTATTATTTAAGGAGTCTTGAATCTCCTCACGGATCATATTATCTATACCTACCGACAGCCAGTGTCTGCTAACATAAATGTGCCAAGCGTGAACGACAGTGGGTGATCATGTCAGCGCACAAATTAAACCTTCTTGTGAGACACAGGATCGAATGTAATCTCAAATTTCTCCCACAAACGGGCGTTAAGGTAGGCTACGTTTTCTCTCACCCAATCAACAGCAATGTGTTGATAAACCTCGCCATATTAAAAAAGGAAGACCTGATGAAAAAAGCTGATGACCTGCAACCTAACCTAACCTCTCCTCTCCTCTCCTCTCCACCACTCTCAGCTGTTACCCGAGAGCCAGACTGGGGAATACTTTACTCCATCTGCGGACGCAGACAGACCGACACTAAAAGGAGGCGAGCCACCCAAGATACACCGATGGCAGATAACTGAAATGCAAGGAGGATAGCAAGGAGAGCGCAAGGGGAGGAGGATATTTGATCCGACAGAGAAAAAGAGTCCGGGAGAAGGGGGGAGAGAAGGGAAGAGCTGGCGTGAGAGAGATTACGGGAGGGAATATGGAGGAGATGGAAAGAGCAGATCTGGGGAGATTAAGGGATAGGTGAGAGAAAGTGGAGGGAGAAAGGGAAATGTGATAGCAGAGAGGGAGAGGGTGAAGGAGAAAAGACGAGAGAGGGGAGGTTAGTGGTGAGATGTGAAGGAGGGAGTAGAGTAGAAGAGAGGAGACGAAGTGAGGGAGCGATCAAGGGAGCCCGGGGAGAAAAAGACAGGGGGGTGAGAAGATGTAGAGAGAGGAGAGGAGAGGAAGTGAGAACGAGGGTGCAGCAGAGACAGGGAGAGGAAGAGCAGGAGAGGGACTGAAGCTGTGAGATCAAGGCAGATGTGGGAGGGAGGAGGCGAGAATGGAGAGATGCAGGGAGGAGAGGAGAAACGGAGATCGTTATCGCGGGGCCGTGCTGCCTATTGATTTGCGTTAGTGTCTCGAGCCGGTGAAATAACAGCGGTGCTGGGATGCAGACTCCCTCGTCATTAGCAACCACAGCTCTCGAGACGTGTGCTGTGCGTGTTGCTGTGTGACCATATGGCACTTTTGATGTCCCCGTGATTAAGACCAAGAGTAGTAAAAAAAAAAAACAACAAAGTAGAGAGACAGATGACAAAGTTGTAACACTTGATGGGAGAGAGAGAGAGAGGAGGAAAGAGGAGGAACAGATTGAGGGAGAGAGAGACGCTACAAATAAAATAAGAAGCGATCGAGCTGTGAAGTCTCAGGTTGACTTCCGTGCACCTCTCGCTTCAGGCGACGGATCTATCGGTCACCTCTCACAGGTGGATGAAGAGAGACGAAGTTAACCCTCACTCTCGTTTTCCGCAGTGTGATGGTGGTGGCGCTGGAGGTGTGTGTGTGTGTGTGTGTGTGTGTGTGTGTGTGTGTGTCTGTCTCGCCAGGGACCAGGGAAGTGTGAATATGGCCGTGGAAGTCTGCCAACGGAGATCTCTGGAGCTGGGGGGGGAGGAGGAGGAGGAGGAGGAGGAGATGAAGAGGAGAGGGGAAAAACTCCATCCTTTGTTCTTCGTTGATGAAAGGAGGAATTGGATCCTCTACTCCCACTCCCTCGCTTTCTCTCTCGGTGATGAGCCTTGATGTGTTAGGGTGAGCGAGCAAGCATGGAGGCACACACGCAGACACACACACACACACACACACACACACATATGCATGCTCATGCACACTGCTGCCTTATTCCGCTCAACTAAGACCCAAATGACTCCTCGCTCACTAATTAAACTTTAATCTCCAATAGCGCGCAAATTACCTGCCACGCAACTGAGCGCTGAACTACAGGGATACAGGGAGCGGGCGAGGGAGGGGTGGGATGGACAGATGAAGAGAAGGGGAGTTGGAGTGAAGGTCACACTCCACCTGCAGGAGAAAAAAACAATCTCTCCCTCTGCTTCTGTCTCTTCTGTCTCCTCTGCGTCCACCTACATGTGTGTTGTTTATGTGTGTGTGTGTGTGTGTCTGTGCGAGGCTCTACAGCTGTAAATGGAGCAGTCGTCTGGGCCCTCGCTCTCCGAGCCAGTCAATGTTTCCCCTCACACCTGAATGTTATCACACACACACTCACACACAAACACACACACACACACACACTCTCTCTCTCTCTCACACACACACACGTAAAGCTGCTGTTCGCCAAGTCCTCGCATCCTCTGCCTGGCCTCATTCCCATCTCTCGTTTACAGACACAGCCTCTGCTAGGACACATGCACATTTACACACACTCCGCCATTTTGTGCCACACAGCAGAGGGCATCACAGCAGTGTGTGTGTGTGTGTGTGTGTGTGTGTGTGTGTGTGTCACTTGGCTAATCACAAAGAACTAACGATAATTACCACCATTTTCCTACCTGCCCCTTTTCCAAACCTGACTCCGAGGTTGTGTGTGTGCATGCATGTGTGTGTGCGTCTGTGTGTGTGTGTGGCAGGGCTGAGAGCTACTGGCAGGCAGAAACGCTAACACTAAATCCTGAAAAATCCCCAACATGCCACGTTTACCAGCTACTACACTTTAATACATAAAAGTGCTCCGAAATTGAGTGTCAAGCCCGTCACTTGACGTGCCGCTTAATGCTCTGTCCAAATTGCAACTTGGATGCTTTTCCTTCAGTGCACGGAGGTATTTTTTTTTGCTATTTTGCTATCTCTTGTTTTTGCTAAATGTGCACGTTTGTCAGATGCAACACTGAGAACCACAAGATTTAGGTACAACTCCTGTTAAAAAGATTAAACACAAGAAGCCTTCATCGATTTGTCATGTGCCAAAACCTTGCCGGGACGAGAAAGTGCCTGAACTTGTTGCATTCAGTTCATGCAAGAGAGAACAATGATGGAAGTGATCGCAACAACAAGGGCTCACGTTTTTCTCTGTTTTTCTCAGTTCGTAAATGTGAGTGTAATTGAAGTACTAGCAGGCTACTGCAAAATTTAGTTAAACTACCAGTTTAATTACATGTTTGGCTGCGTTGTGTTCCACAGTCTCTTCTGCAGCAGCTAGCTCACAGGCTGGGGACCTTCCTCTCTGATATCTCTTTGTCTGTCAACAAAGCCTCATGTTCTCACTGACATAAAAGTGTTTTTAATTGTAGCTCTGCATGAGACATCACAGTGATACACCTCCGAATGAAATGGCAAGTGCATTACCAAACAAGATAATAGACCTAAAAATGCAAGGAGCATCGTTGCCTGCTGGTGCTTTAAGGCCGAACTCATCCACACGCAGGTGGCGAGTGGTGAAGGACATCGACTGAATTAGCCATCGTGGAGGTCCCATTTTGTAGATTAACTGCTGCTACTGCTGCTCCAATATCCCAGGATGAAATTATTGAGTAAATACTGCAGCGCTAATGCAGAACGAGGGAGCTGAGCATACGGCTGTGCGGCGAACACTTTTATCTTAACTACCTTACGATACCAGTGAGCGATCTGGGAATTCAAACCTCTAAACTCTGAGCGCGTAAGTGCCACTCTGTCATCTGTGCAGTGAAGTTACAGGCGGAGTAACTCCATACGACGCAGTCACCGCCAACACTGCTCGTGCTACAGTGAAAGGTGCATATTACCCACAGTTGGTGGTGGGGTTCGCAATGGGGAACATCAGGGGACAATCAAGGATATGCCCGTCATGCAAGGTTGGTGGTGTGTGTTTTAGTGTGTGTCTGTCCTGGCTGTTGGTGTGTGTGTGTGTGTGCGCAATGCCCGCCATGCGTGACTAGACAGAGTCAGGTGTTCTGGGAGGGGCGTTGGCACAACGTTGCACCCGTATGCTTGTGACTGAGTGGCGGGCACAGCGAGGGCAGAGTGAGCGGGGAGGGTTCTGCACTACGCCTGTGGTGCATGACTTCATCCCTCCTGCAGGCAGAAGGGGCACTGGGACTATAGAGAGGCTGACTGACTTAGAGGGTGTGAGAGGAAAGGATGCTACTGGATGGAAAGAAAAGGGAAAAATAGAACAGAATGACAGACTTTTACACACACTCTCCATGTCTGCAAACAAAATCCTCATTTCTAATCGTCATTCATGGGATTAAAGAAACAATATGTAACATTTCTGAATCAAAATGTCCAAAAATGACAAAGACTCTTTGCTGAGCTGTGTACTCTGTAATCTGTGCGTCTATTCAAGGTAACATTTAATTTGGGCGTCTGTTGCGACAACTTCCAAGGTAAACATTAGATGACACATCCAAGAGTGAGGAAGGAAATCTGTGAACAAGGCTGTTAAATAAAACTTTACACAATTCCTCGTCTGTGAGCCTGATTTCAACCTGAGTCACATTAGATTGGTGGTTGTTTCACAATGAAGACAACAGCCCTTTTCACGCAGAGACTCCCCATTATCGCCGCGACGAAGGCTCGCCTTCACGCCAACTTTGTTCACACTAAACCAAACAGCGCCGGCGTAAAGCTGCAGCAGTGTGTTATTTCATACAGCACGCTGGTGCTGCAGAACCAAAAGAGGCATGACGGTACACATCATGACGTTACCATCTGTGTGTGTGTTTCTTTTTACATGTTTCCTCGATTTCCACCTGTTAATCTAATCACGTATCGCCGACTGTATATAATCATATGGACGCCGTTACAATGTGTTGTGATGGAAAGTGACAAAGTTATGTTTTTTGCTCTAAAGTACATAATTACATAATCGCTATCAGTAAACAGTGGACGCTGTTTGACTACCAATGGCGGGGAGGGATGCTGGTTTCTCGGGGAAAGTTCACTGAAGTGTCGGTCGGGAGGGCTGACCGTCGTGGTGATTTTTTTCAATGCAAGTTTCCAGAGACAGTAACTACAACAACACAATAGTGGAAGGCGACAAGGACATGGTGAGTTAAAGTTTTTGCTCTGAATTGCGTCACATAATCACTGCCATTCAGCTGCGGGAGCCGCCTGGCCCTGCTGCTTTTGACACTTTTCGAGTCGTGAACAGTCTATTACTTATTACATATGTTGAACAATAACACAATAATATTAATAATGATGTAATGTATCCTTATCTTTATCTGCAGCTTTGCAGAAATACAAGGTTTAAAGCAACATTATGTAGAAACTGGCATTTTGTGCAATTTGGCGCCCCCGACAGAGTGCAACACCACTGTTGCAAACACAAATCCAAGGTCTGTAACAATTCATTACACCGCAACAATGTTATGTGTTGAAAAGAAAGAAAACAAGTGATGGAGTGGCTGTGACAGAGACACCATTGACACTGTACCATCAAAATCATTTTGAAGCTGTTATTTCAAGTTAAAAAAGTTACATAATGTTGCTTTAAACAGAGCGAGCATGCAAAAATGGCTACGCAGCATTCAAATGTTGATGTAGAATTCGAATGAAGCATCAAATCTCCGGACTATTCGGTATCGCCCTTATTCTTTGACTTCCTGCGGCTTACACGGACTCATCCACAGCCGACACTTGGCTAATTTGGCCTGTCAGCCCTGCTCTGCATCCTTTCCCAGAGACCGCCGGATGCATGTGTTTGGTTAAGTAGCCTAAATCTTTAGCATTAAGCTCATAAGACGCTAGCATGAGTGTTTGCCCGTGATGTGTGTGTGAGTGTGTTGCTGAGACTGCAGGGTTAACACCGAGTCACGACCAAGCTCGGTCAGCGGCTGCAGTGACAGCTCTGTCACAGGCACACACGCGCAAACAGACTTCATGCACACATTTCTGATCGGCAGATAACAAGACACTACAAGACGCACGCTCTTTCTGTCACACACACGCATTTCTAAATCTGTAGAAGAGTGTATCTGGATGATGATGACACGACCACATTCATGCACACACATTCACACACACAGCAGCTAGTTAAGCGTGAAAAGCAAATAACGCCGTTGCCTCCTCCCGAGTCCCTCAGCAAAAGGCCCCCAAACAACTGCACACCCGACACACACGCGGACACACACACACACACACACACACACACACACACACACACACACACACAGGCGAGGTTGGTGGTTGGAGCCTGTACCACCTCTGATGACTGTGGTCAGGTAATAAGATGGTGGTCTGACATTGAGAAACGGTGAATATGTTTACCGAGGAGCCAATTACGCTAACCTTCCATCCATCTATCATTTAAAGTTAGCTCGCTTATCTGCTCCACCCAGCACCTAGCAACCAACCTACAGCCAATTAGTGCCAAGCCATCCTTGTTTCCTTGGCAACACACCACTGGCCTCCTAATGTATATCCATTTAGGGGCCTAAACACCTAAGGCAAAACTGCTCGTGGCATCCAGGAAGTTGGACAGCCGAGATGCATTTTCACATCATCGCAGCATTAATTCTGAGACTCAGGAAACTGAAGCTAAATAAAACCCCAGCGTGCAGCGTGAGCAACGGGGTTGGATTTAGCAGAAAATGTGCTGGAATGGCTTTTGCGATACAAAACTGCGAGCCGCTCCTCTTCCAGCAAGAGCAGAGCCGAAGCTTTCAGAGTTTCTCGCGGCGGCAGATGGTGGAAGGAGAGAAAGGCCGATGATGAAATCCCTTCCAAGATGTTTATCCTTTTCAGTAAAACGAAAGAGAAAACAAATGCATATGGAGGGAGGGGGCGGAGGGATAAGTTGCTTCTTTGTGACAGGAAGCAAACATGGACGTCGCTTTTTTCAAAAAACAGCACATGAGACAGAGGCTACCGATCATGGTATTTGTTTATATTTAGGGTTTAACAGGATCATAAAGGCATCAATCATATGCTGAAGGAGCTCCAGACATTTTAATCACAAGAGAAAGATCTTCATTGACTGATTTCTATAATAAACAAACTCTCTATGTTTTCATGACTGAATCAACTGAATAAACAAACTGACCTTAAAGGACAACACAGTTTCATACTGTTTTACTTTGTTTATATGTGGCGGACCCTGCCACCTTTCTAGCTTCAAACAGTGTTCTGGGGACCTTATTTTCCTCTGAGAACAGCTTGTTTATTCAGCTATAAAAAAATAAATAACAATAATAATATATTCCTGAGTTTGTATTATGACCTCATTAATATTGTAAATATAAAAAAATTAAGTTTCAAATGTCGTCATAGTGCCCTTTTAGGACTCAAAATGCAACATTCATCAGGTGCATGGGTAGAACCTGAGGGTGACGAGCCGCCTGCGTCACTTCCTCTTTCACCCCTCCTCTATCCTCCATTGCCCCTTGCTTTCATCTCCTCCTCACCCCCCCTTCTCTCTCTCTCTCTCTCTCTCTCTCTCTCTCAGCCCATTTCTTCTCCCTCTCCACTGCCTGTCCCTACCTGTCTCATTTGCATAGGATGCCTTATTTGCATACATATGAGCTAAAGAGAAAAGGGATTTGTGTGCGGGAGAAAGAGAGGAGGAGAGGCGAGATACGCAGGCAGGCGGTGGCTGATGAAAAGAAATGAAAAAGAGCCCTTTCAAGAGGAAACCGCGACCGCAACCCGCCCCCCCCCCTCTCCCTCCCTCCCTCTTTCAATTCTCTTCTCGCCCCTTTAGGTCACACCTTAGAGAGCTCCCGAGTAGGCCCCATTAACGCAAAATATCTGACAGAGAGAGTAGAGGAGGTAAAGCCGAACAGATAGCTGATAAAAGATGGGATGCAACATGGGCCGAGTGAGAGACGGAACAAACAGAGAGATGAATACAGTGAAGGGCGCTCGTACACATCGCCCATTTATCCCCTGCAGCAGCCTGGCTCTGTGTTACCGCGGCGGCGGCGGCGGCGATGGATGGCTGCCTCGGCAGTGCAAAACTGATTGGCTGTGAAGTAAGAGCCCCCCCTCTTTCTCTTTCCCTCCAGGAAGGACGGCGCACAGAGGGCCCCTCCTCCTCCTCCTCACTCGTCCACACACAAACATTAAATATGCACTAAGACGCTGAAGACACAAACACATGTCCTCGCGCATCCTCATGTCTTCCACGCTGCTGGAAGTGCACGGAGATGACCACTCACACATCACATCACACAGATAAACAAGGTTTTGATATGATTCACACGTACTGCTCAGAACTATATAGACCAGTTGGAAAGGGCACACACACACACACACACACACACACACACACACACACACACACACACACCAGGGAACAACCTCCATCCCCCCTCCTCGTCTCCGCATCAGGCCAACCCAGATGCATCCCATACAATCTGTCCCTGATTGCACACAAACACTCCCAGCCCCCTAAAGTCTCTCTCTCTCTCTCTCTCTCCCACACACACACACACACACATACACACAGACATACACAAACACATAAACAGGCATATTTATCCTGCTCGAACTCGCTAATTGCATGTGTCTAATAACCTGGTGCAGACAGAAAACAGAGCCGTGCTCCCTCTCTCTCTCGTCTCTTCTCTCTGTGGACAGAGTCCAGACGTGAGGCAACTGCAGAAGCCAGAGGTATGAAAAGACAGCGAGAGATTGGACGAGAGCAGACGTGGATGCGTGAGTGATGTTCGTGTGCGCGGGTTCATGCGTGTGCGTGTTCGTCCTCTAGTCTTTGTTTGATCTTTCCGTTCCGGGCCCTGAAATGCTGCAGCGCACCAGGAATAACAACCTCCCTATACCTGTGTGTAGCCACCCTCCCACACACACACACACACACACACACACACACACACACACACACACACACACAATCGGATCAGATGGATGTGCGCATACTAAATAAAGCAACCATCAATACACACACACACACACACACATATGCGATCGCTCATGCGTGAGCCATCTCCTGTGTATCATCAGGACCGGGTGGAGAGGACGGAGGGGGGGTGAAGAGAGAGAGAAAGTGATGAAAGGTGGCAGGGGGTAAGGAGTGGAGATGAAAGCATGAGGGGGAAGGAGGAGGGGGGAGAGAGGGTAAAAGGGCAAAGGAGAGATATGAGAGGGAGAAGGGGAAGGGAGAGACAAAGGGGAGAGGAGGATGAGCCGAACTGGGTTGAGGGAAAGAGGGAAGGACAGATGTGCTGACTGCTGATTGGATGGAAAACATGAGAGATAGGGAGAGAGAGACAGAGAGAGAGAGAGAGAGGGGGGGGGGGAGACGAAGAGAGAGAGCGAGAGAGAGGGAGAGAGAGCCTGTCACCTCCAGTCAGCGGCTATTAGCGGCAGCAGCAGCTTTGAGACACCATCCCTCATTCTGCTCTGGCAGCGCTGGCACAATTAGACACACACACATGCACACACACACACACACACACACACACACACACACACACACACACACACACACACACACACACACACCTCCATGCACACGCTCGTCCATCCGTCTTTTTTTCCTTCATGTGTGCGCGTGTGTGTGTGGCTGAGACTAATTGAGTGTGTGTCAGGCTGTGTCTGAGCTCAGTGTTGTTCTCTCTGTCTGCTGCGCGCGTGTGTGTAATAGAGAGACTTAGAGAAAGAGCGAACGTCCTTGTGTTTGATCTGCTTGTGCGCGTACATCCGTGTGTGTGTGTGTGTGTGCGTATGTGTGTGTGTGTCTCTGCCACCGAGGGCCCTGTGCCCAGGCCTGAGAGTGAGTGATAGAGTCCATGCCAGCTTGAGCTGCATGCCACAGTCTCCACGCCTGCACCCGTGTCCTGCCACTGCCAGCGCCACCCTCCTCCTCCTCCTCCTCCTCCTCCTCCCTCGCCTCCGTCTCTCTCCTCTCTCTGTATCAGTCTGTTGGCCGCCTCCTCCCCTCTCTTGCCTTTTCAGTTTTTTATCTCACTGCTCACACGCTTTCCCCATCTCTCTTTTTCTCTGTTTTGGCTAAATTACTTCATCTTTCGCTCCCCAGCGTACTGTTTATCTCCTTTTATTTGACCACTCTGCACAGCCCCCCTTATCTCCTTCACATCTTTTAAATCGTTGAAGCTCCACCTGTCCCCCTCCTCTAATTTCTCACATCCCTGTTGTTGCTCTTCACACTCTTTCTTTCTTCCTAATTTTACCTGCACCCCCCCTCTTTCGCTTCACCTTTTTCTCTTTCCTCCAGTGTCTGTTGTGTTACTTCCACAGGCCGCCACTAGTGGCCGCTTTTTCCCCATCTTCCTTTCCATTCATTACCCCTTAAATCTCATAACTCCTCTTTTTAAAAAAAAAAAAAACTCTCTCCATCTCCGAGACGTCTCTATTCAGGGCTCTCTCATCAGAATCCTCATTATCCGACTCCCATCCACCACTCTCCTCTTCTTCCTTCCTTCCCTCTCGCCTCTCCTTCCCCCACGTCTCCTCCATCACCTGCTTCTCAGCGGTGCTTCTCCTCATTTCCATACAGCCCAGCAGCCTACAGGCCTCGCTGGCTCATTCTTTCACCTGCCGTGGGGGGGAAAACACACACGCGCATACTCGAGGGTTTGAGAGCATACACGCCTTCAAACACAGTATCCAGAAACATACAGGTCAAGGAAGATAAGCGCATGAAGAATTTATGTGGTTGCTCATACAAACACAGCATCCAGGGTATAATGAGATTCCCCCCCCCCCCCCCGCCCCAACTGTATTCTTCTCTCCATCTTCGCAGCAATATCTTCACAAATTTGCTCACAATCATTATTTATATATGCAATAAAAACCATTTTAGTTGCAAATTAGCCTCCGCTAAGTCCTTAAAACCATTTGCCGCTTTCATTTATCCACTCTTTCCCAGTTTTGGCACTGCGTGTATTTCAGCGTCGTTTCATGCACACAGAGAGCTATTAATTGAGCGAACGAGGCCCTATTTTCTCCCAGCATCCCCCTGCACAGCCACTGAGACAGAGCTGAGGGATCTGCCGCTGCTCGAGTGCAAAGGCTGATAAAAATTAGAGCCCGCTGGATAGATGGGCTTCGGGCTGCTGACCGCTGCCTTTTTCTAGCCGGAGGGGGGGGGAGAGCTCATTAAGCTTAGCTGGAGGTGGAGGTGGTCTGTCTTGTTAGCATGTGTGTCTCTTAATATGTTGTGTCTCCGTACGTTTGATGATTTCAGCTACAGTTGTGCGTGTGTGTGTGTTTGTGGGCGTATGCGGTGTTGATTGCCTACAGAGCAGACCAATGTTACACAAGGCGCACAGCGAGGGAAAGAGGAGAAGTCAGGAGGAGAAACCCGGCTTATTAGGCCACCACTGACTATGTGTGTGATTCATGGAGGGCGAGAGAGAGTGACAAAGACATGAAGCGAAAGAGAGAGAGAGAGAGACAGAAGGAGAAAGAGGGAGATGGATTGAGCAGTGAACTAGGGCGGTCCAGGATCAGGCAGCTCGGAGGATGGCTGTTTGCTGTCCTAAGGGAAAGGGCCAGCTTGTTATTTTAAGGAGGGTGACTCTGGCGTCCACCTCGCACCGAAAAAATAAGGACACACGCACACATACGCAGAGAGCAGACACCTACACAAGTCTGTGCAAATGAAGCTGGAAGCACATAGCCAACGCAGAGGCCTATCCGTCTAAGGTAATGAGCAAGAGCGACACAGCCACATGCATGTCATCCTATCAACCTGCCGACTGGTCTGCAGAGCCCACGGGACGCTCAGACTGTGTGCGTGTGCGTGTGTCCCTTTCTGAACATAGTGTGCAACTGTGTGTGTCTAAATATGTGTGACCTCATCTGGTAAGCTCGGGGAAGAAAAAAAAAAAAAGCAATCCCGATGCGTGCAATTTCATAAACATGTAAGCAGCTTCTCTGCTGCTGTGGGGGCGTCAGCGTTTGATGACGTGTGTGCACTCGTGTGTGTGTGTGTGTGTGTGTGTGTGAGGGAGTAGTGCCTGTGCAGCCTTGTGACTTAGCGCCTGTGACATTTGACATACTACAGTGCCTGCAGTGTCTGCTCTATAGGGCTGGGGCCGCTCTCTGCTAACATGGCAGCACGCCTCGGCTTGCACTCGTCGCATCGCATCTCGTCACATCACAAGGCATCTCATCACGTCGTGATTTCCCCCTCTCCTGTTCTGATATTCGCGTTTCGTCGCTCCCTCTCATTTTCTCCTTGTTTCCAGCCCTTTATTTCACTTCTCGAGCCAGGTACTTTCTGTCTAACGCTTCTTCCTCTTTCCAATTCTGTCATTTTGTCACTCTCTGCATTGCTCCTTATCTGAATCCTCTCTCTTTCTCCCACTCCCCCTTTTTCCCTCCCATCTCATTTCCTCTACATCCCCTCCTCTTCTTTTTGTCCAACTTTTTCTCATTCTGCTCTCATTTCCTTTCCCTCTTCTCCGTCTCTGTCATCCAGCATGCCCCGTCTCTCCCTCACTCTCCCCCTTTTGTCTGTTTTTTCCCTCTCCTGTTGTCTTCAGCTGGTGCTCGGCTCACACCACGCCAATTAGCTTGCATCAGTCCACTCCTGTTGGCTCAATAATACCGAGCAGGTAAGCTGGAGTTCTATTTAGCAGGCGTGTGTGTGTGTGTGCAGGTTTGTTTACAAAGAGAAGCCGTGGAAAGCTCAGTTTATGAGTCCTGGTGTGTCTGCGTGTGTGCACTGAGTCGCATCCATGCACACACGCACACACACACACACACACAGCCACATGCTGATAAACACCCGTGTACACACAAACACGCGGACATACACATCTGCTCAGCGAGAGGGCCCCGCCGTGCACGCTCCCTCGGCCAACAGATAAACAAGTGCGCTCGCATCTCCCGGGAGGTAACCATGGCAACCGTCTCTCCCTCTCTCTCTGTTCCCCTCTCTCTCTCTCTCTCTCTCGCTCTCTCTGACTGAGCTGCCTGGTTGGCTGGCTGTCCTGGAGGGAAGACAATAGCAGGTTTCAAGGCCAATGTCACTTTTTCCTCCCTCCCTCCCTCTCTCCCTCCCTCTTTGCCAAACAAGGAGAGTAAGAGAGAGAAAAAAAACAACAAAACAAAACAGCTTCCTGTATTGATGTATGTGATGTCACAGGTGGGGCGGCAGCCATGCAGAGCAGCGCGGCGGAAACATGAAAAACAACGATGGATACGGTGAGATTTTTGCATCCTCCCCCTCTCCATCTTACCCCCCCTTTCCCCCCACATGCCTCCCTCTCTCCCTCTTTTTGTATAATGTGGACAATTGCCTTCTTCCCTTTGTAGGGCGCGAGAGGAAAAGGGGATTTCATGCAGGCTAACTAAGCTCCTAATCCTCTGTTTCATGCCGTTCTCTCGGTGTCTCTCGCTCTCTGTTTATACATACAGTATAGGCCTATATATATCTGTCTGTCTCTCTCTGTATCTATGTCTGCTGAGTGGCAATACCTGTGTAAAAGCACTCCACTACAAGTAGAAGTTCTGCATCAAAATAAAACTAAAGTGTAAGAAAAATATGCTTGAGGTATTCAAAGTATGCTGGTTATGCATGCAACATGGCTGTCAGTGTTATACTATCATAATATTGGATTAATTATTTATGAATTAAGGTAAAGCAGCATTTTAATACACGATACATTTATTATCATTTGACAACACAGGTTTGTACAGCACAATGTAGTTTGTAGTCGATTTATACTACTACTAAAGAAATGATTCATAATTATTAAGCGTGATGTCCTTATAAAGTTGATATGGTGAAGTTGTTAGCAAACAGCATTCATCAAACAGCAACATAAGCATTCATTTGTTGAATTTCTGTCATGGTTTTGAGTTTTGAGTTCAGTTATTTGCTGTTTTATTTTGTAATACATGTCCTTCTGTCATGTTTTGCTTTCACTTCCTATCTTTGTCTTTTTCCCGCCTTTTTTCCAGTTCACCTGTGTTTCATTTGTCCCACTGCTCGTTTGTTCTCAGCTCTGTATTATTCATATTTTTCTTGGATTCCCTTTAGCCTGGTTTTGTTGTCAGCCTTTTTGTCGCTGACTTTTTCATTGCCTGCTTTTTGCTTTTTATCTTCCAGCTTTGTTAATAAAGCTTGCCTTTTTTTTCTTTTTTTACCTGTCTGCCTCTGCGTCTGCATTTGACTCGTGACCTTTTTGCAAACCATTACAGTTTCTGTCTACTTGGCGAACCTAAATATAATATTCACTCTCTTTTAGCTCTGTTTTTGGTCTCCTCCATCTCCTGAGGGAAAAACTTCAGCTCTTTAGCTGCGAAATGCACTTCTTTGCTCACCACCTAGTCTCTCAACTGTTTCAGACTTTTGTTTGGTGCTGAGAAGGAAGCGTACAATGGAGCTGTTACAGCATTTTTTCCTGCAAAACAGCTGCCTGCTGCTGCTGAAAGCGCCGAAAATGGACCAAAACAATAAAGCTGTGAGCTTTAAAACCAAAACCGACTTGGGTGATGTTCACATGGCTTTCTCACAACAAGCAATCCCTTTCACATACTGTGTGATCATAATATAAAAGCGTTAATTATAGCAGCTTTAAATACAGTAGCCCACTTGAGTAAATGCAGTTAGCTACTTTACACCATTGGGTGAGGTGGAGTGGTGTTTCCAAAAGGAGATGTGAAAGCCTCCATTGTTGTAATGCTCCTCCAGTCTTTCCCTGCCTCTCATGTCTTTCTCACCTTTTCTGAATGACGGCAAAAGCCTCAGACAATCATTCTGTCCTGAATGTGTGCGAGAAGGCAAGAGAGAGAAGGAGAGAGAGAGAGAGCTGTCAGCCACTCTGGCTAACCATCTAATAGGTTGCCATACTGAACTGACATTTGAAGGCTACGGGAGCATTAGTCCCGAAATGAAAAAGAGAGATGAGAGCGAGAGAGAGGGAGACAGAGAGAGACCGGGGGAGAGAGATCGGATATGCGGCGAGCGTGCTGTGGAGTCGGCAGCCCTTATCAATGCATCTGTCTATCCATCCGCACCACACGGCCTCATCTCCTCTATGATCTCCACCCACCCCCAGTCCTCCGCCTCCTCGTGCCATCCCTCACCCTCTCTCTCTCCCTCTATCTCGCCCAGAGAGACGAGAGAGGGGAAGGACAGAGATGAAAGGCGGAAGAAGAAATACAGTCGGGGGCGAGCCGGGGAGGGCTGAGCGAGCGCATAAGACAGGGGGAGGAGGGTGAGAGGAACAGAGCAAAGGGATAAGAGCCAAGGACAGAGAGGGAGGAATCTTAGATGTTTAATTTACGGGTCTCTCCTGCTGCAGACAGATGTGTGAGATTGGAGAAAGACAGACAGCTAGACAGAGATAAACAGACAGGAAGATGGACAAGGAGACAGACGGATACATGGACAGACATGCAGATAGACAGCCACACAGACAGGTAGATAGACGGAAAATAGGCAGGCCGTCTAACACCTCTTTCTCTCTGACAGCAGCTATTGAGACACCGATGACTTCAACCTCTCAAAGTCCTTTCAGCCCCAATTTATCTTTTGTCATTTGTCAATCCTTTCGCAGATCCCTCCTCATTCTTTTGTGAACCATCAAAGGTAATTTACTTTGAATTGCTAACTTAAGTGAGACTGCATTGCTGCATCTGGTTAGAAGCGCTGTATGGAAAATCAGCCGCCGTCATCAGATAAAGTTGCGCATAAAGTGCTGAAATCACCCAGCAGACACTGGAGGAGGAAGCAATGTGGTGTGTTCAACGCTGCTGGTTCTCATGACAACATATTCAACAACTCGCTAACTTATCAGCAAGACAATGATTCATCTCTACGGCTGGATCATAGTAATAATAATCAAAGTAACTGTCAGTAATGGTATGAACTATAGTAAAGTCAAAAGTGAAACATCTGCACAGAGACCAAAGGATACTAAAAGACAACACCCACCCCGGCTACAGTCTGTTCACCCTGCTGCCAAAAGATACAGAAGTATCCGCCTCCATGCCACCAGAATAAGGAGCAGATTCTTCCTCAGGCTGTGAGACTCCTTAAATCATCAACACTCCATTTTCTAAAACAGATGTTGCACAAAGGACATAGTTCTGTTTTTGTTTGTTTGTGTTTAAAAAAGTGACAATAAATGTACCTTGTAACCATATTTGTATTCTCTTACACTGAAAAAGATTAAATTGGACCAAAATCCAACAGCCAACTGGGTGGGAGTAAGGAAGTAAACACAAGAAGAAGCTCCTATCTGCCCAAACATCAAGAAGGCAAAGTACTGCATCTCTAGTCCAGGTCAGACCTCCGGCTAGTTGCTGGCAACTGTTCATTTTGAAGCTCAAACTTGCCTCTCATTTGGGTCAGATTGAGGTCCCAATACATTTGAACTACAAAGGAACCCAGCCAGAACTTGTTTATGACTGGACCAAGATCTCAGCACAGTTTTTGTGATCAGACCTGATCAAACGAATCACAGCAACTAGGTAACTATGTCCTACTTAAACATGTAAATGAGTGAATTGAGATATTATTAACCTTGCTCTAACCTCTTGCTCTAACCTGTATGAATATGCAGATATCATCCTGTACTGAGCCATATATTTTTAAGTTTTAACACATTTGATTTCCTTTGAAATAAGCGTAAGCGAGCAGAACAGTGTGGCTACAGGAAGGCGCCACGATGACTGCAGCAGGAGGACAATGTCTCACAAACATCACACAGGAATGAATGCAATAATGTGAACCACTTTGGTGACGAATTCCAAACAACATCGCGATATAAGACCATTTTCACACGAGGCAAACTCCAACAACCTGCACAGAAGTTTCACGTGATTGACAAAGAAATATAAACAACAAGCCCTCAGCTGAAATCAATTTTGTTTGCTTGTGTGTGTCTTGTGTGTGTGTGTGTGTGTGTTTGTGTGATATACCAACTGCCACTTAGGCTGTAATTAATTGTCAATAATTGTCTTAGGAAGTGCATGCAGACCTTCATACAAACTCTAATTTCCCCTTTCCCACCTGCCCTGGGCTATAATAATTGGTCTCACACACACATACACACACTTATCTGCTGATCTGTGTGCGAGTGTGTGTGTGTATGACTAGCACTGAGTGGCCAGACAGACAGCGTGGCTATCAGACTCACAGGAGATTTCGATAATTAACTTTGTAATAAAGTAGAGAAGGCAGAGTGCATGTATGCGTGTGTCACCCAACGTGTGCTTGTCACGTGTGCGTCTCTACATCTGTGTTCGTTTAAGGTGGACCGCCAAAGTTAGCAGTAGAGCGCATATGTGTGTGTGACTGTGTGTGTGTAGACGCATCCAAATCTGTGCGCGAGAGTGTGTGTGGGGAGGTGATAAGCACCTGAGCCCGGAGGCAGCCTTCAGATTTCCCCTCACGTCCTCGCTGAAATCAGCCCAATCACTGCACTGTCATCTGCCTGCCACCAGAGAGAGACCTGCGCCGCATACTGACAAGCTCATTTGCCTAGCAGTGCGCACACTCACACACACATATATACATGCACATACATGCCCATGCGCAGATGCACAAGTGCTCACTCACACATACCCACAAGGCCTTCCACTTTCTCCCAAAACTGAGCTCAAACAAAACCTCCATGGGAGACATTTGTTTTTTTGTTTTTTTGGAGGGGGGAGAAAATGTTTCCTTCTTGATTCATGACCAGATTGAAGTGTCATTGTTTATGAGAGGGATGGGGCCCGGCTGCCAGCTGAACGCTTTAACCCGAGTCGCATCATCAAATAACTTATCATTGTTCGGATAAATGCCCTTGCTTGTATGAGTTGCATTAATAATTTATCCGTTGAGGGAGGCAGGGAGAGAGCGTTGCATTGATCGGAAACAATTGCCAGTTTCTGTTGTTATTAAAGGTCCTGAAAACCTTTTTTATTTTTCTATCAGATTCTCAGTATGAGTGATGAAGATTGACCAGTTTTTGTTTTTTTTCCACTTTAGACATTGATGTATTTGTCAATTTATTTTCACTGGTTTGAAGTGGGCAGGGCTCAGCTGGCAAAAGGTGATGTCGAACATTTCAGCGCATCAATCCCAGCAACACTAGAATCAAAAGGTGATTGCCGTTGACATCAAATTTGATTAATACCATTCCCATTTAGTCAGATACTGACACTTTGTGATGGAGGCTGACCCGACCCACAATCCCAAAGCATCAGTATTGGACGAGTTCGGAATGAGAAAAATCAACTTTCATACAAACTGAACGTTTAAGTCTGTGTGGGGTGGTATAAATCCAATTACGCCAAACGCCAAACTGCCATCTCCGATTGATCAAATGTTGCAACACTTTATAACAAAGTTGACCTTTAGAGAAGGAGTTCAGTTGAGATTACATCTGTAATGAATTATAAATAAGGATATGTTTTTTTTACTTTAACTTTGGTTGTTGCTGAATATAGTCAAACGTTTAAAATGGAAAAAGACAATATTCCTCGCCCTGGCACTTTTCAAGTGGTTTTGTTGCTCCTGCTGTCGTGAAGACAACTGGATCGCTTTACATTTTCCTCAGCGTAGCAGCTACCAATAACACAGGACAAACCGTGAGTTTATTTATTCTTTTAGTGTATAATGAAGACGTAAAAGCAGACAGAAATGGTGCCAGGCTGCCAGCCTGACTGGATCGCCAGTCAGCCTTCATTTTCCCAGGAGATTTCATGCCCGGTGGTAGAAAAACTAGCAGAGTGAAAGCAAGGTTTATAGGGAACCAATCTAAAACGCAGATGGTGAAGTCTGACCAGTTTTTGTTTTTTTCTCTTGAGGCACTGATGTAATTATCTGCTTACTTTCACTGGTTTGAAGTGGGCAGGGCTGGCGATGTCAAACATTTCAGCGCAGCAATCCCAGTTTTGCAACATTTGAATCAAAAGGTGATGGCCGTTTTGGCGGTCATCAATTTTGAGTCTCATTCCCAACTGGAATAGTTAACGAGTTGGAATGGCGGCCGACCCAACCTACATTCCCAAAGCGTCAGTATTTCACAAGTTGGGAATGCCAACGCCAAACTGCTCTTTTACGTTTTCGCTTTACGTTTTCTTCTCTGAGGAAAAGGTAAAGCAATCCAGTTGTCTTTAACTACCAACAAAACATGAGTTTATTCATTCTTCTGTTCTATGATGAAGACGTGAAAGCAGGTTGTACCAGGCTGTCGGCCTGACTGGTTCGCCAGTCAGCCTAAATCTTCCCAGGAGATTTTGTGCCCGGTGGTAGACAAAGTAGCAGAGCGAAAGCGAGGTTTATAGGGGACCAATGTGAACGCAGATGTTGTCATTATTCTACAGCCATTACATCTCGCAATCAACATTTACTTCATAATGATACATTGAAGCAAAGAACTTGTCTGCTGCCACTTTTAGGATTTAAGTGTTAAGCTATCCCCGATAAAATAAAACCTCATCATACGCCTCGTGCGCACTTCACGAATGCACGGAAATACAGACTAAAAACCATCAACACATTCACATATTGCAGTAAACACAGACACTCGGCTGTATGCACACACACACACACACACACACACACACACACACACACACACACACACACACACACACATTCAGATTGGTGTGACATCCTCGTGACCTAAAAATGTCCCCAAAGCAACATACAGGGACAGACAGTGGCACAGAGGGAGAGGAGCGCATTAACGTCACACAGCACTGCTGCTTATACTGAAGCAGCATGTGAGTGTGTGTGTTTGGGGTGTGCGTGCCAGTGTGTGCGTGTTTGTTTGTGTCTCGGAGTTCGCTGGTGTGCGCGAGGAAGAGGAAACATGGAGAATGTATTAATTCTGCATGTGTTTGGTGTTCTCTGTGTGTCTCCGTGCATGCGTGGTGGCAGAAGCCACACAGAGTGCTGTTCTCCTGTCAGTGCGATTAGAGGGCTGCACAAACATGGTGCGAGGGGAGAGAGAGAGAGAGAGAGAGAGAGAGAGAGAGGGGGTGAGACATGGGGGAGAGGTGGAGGGGGAGGGTGGGAGAGCTTTAAGGGAAGAGAGGGAGGTGAGGGAGGGAGTCTTCAAAGAGCACGAGGCCAGGCAGTGGACACACGCAGTATTCCTCTCTCTCTCTCTCTCTCTCTCACACACACACACACACACACACACACACACACACACACACTTAGACGCATACACACCCAAGGGTACAGTGAGGTCATTTAAGCCCCGGCCAAATCTCATGCCACTGTCAAAGTTTCAGTTTCACACACACACACACACACACACACACACACACACCACACATTTCACCTTGTCTCTCCTTTCAAACCCCCGAAGGAGGCCGTTTATGTGTGTGTGTGCGTGCGCACGAGGGCGTCCCGTGTGCGCCCCGTGTGAGCGTCTCTGTGTTTGATGAGAGGTTTCCATGACGACGGCAGCAGCGGCAACCCCCATGGACTCATTTACATATTCAAGTGCAACAGTGTAGTTGAATTACAGCCGGAAATTGAATGGCTCAATCAATAGAGTGGTTTGGACGGAGAGGTGGAGGGAGGGACGGAGAGGACAGAAGGAGGAGGAGGAGGAGAAGGGGTGAGAGGAAGGGGGAGTGTTCGCTGACAGGAAAGGGGGGAGGCAGATGATGCAATGGGCCATCATTTTGTGTATGTCTGTGTGTGTGTGTGTGTGTGTGTAAGTGCCCCCTTTTTTGGATGACCCATTTTTATTGTCCTCCAGTGGATTAAAGGCACCCAAAATGGATCGTGTGTGTTTGTTCGTGTGTGTTTGGGGCCACAGCGAAGACGGCCGTCATTTTGCTGCTGAAGCTGTCAAAATCAATGCCCTTCCAATACATCCATCACCACACTACACACACACACACACACATGTCCGATGCATAAACACACACATACATATATGTAGGCTACATACGGAGAATACACAGGTGACATAAACACAAAAAAAATCCACTTTTAACAGACGGCAGGAGACATGAGGGGAACACTGTTGAAACACTTTCCACAAATTACACACCTCACCCGTAATCCCATCAGTCTTTACTGAGAGTTGGACCCTTCCAACAGGGTCACAAGGTCAATCTAAGGGGTCGCAGGGAGATTAAAGGAACCCTGTGTTGTTTTCTCGTAAAAAAAGAGTCATGTTTACGTTCTGTATTACTCATCAACTGATCTCAAGTCATTTGAAAAGAAAAGAAGAAGCAAACAGTAATCATCATCTGCATCACATGTGCCCCGGTCCGACTCCCTTCTGCTGACCGCACAGATACAGCGGGGGGGACGCGATACCCGTGGCCCACTTTCTCAAAGGCGAAGCCTCCTCTTTCTCCTCCAAGGCCGAAGATTGCCTTAGCATCGAGCATTGGCATGCCACGGGGAAAGTGGATCAATCACGGCTTTATGATGATGAGTGAGTTAGGGTAGGTGTGCGGGGAAGTAAATGGCACTACATTATGCAGCGCAATAACTTTTCATAACGGGAGGCAGCCGCAAGAGGCTAGCAGCAGAACAAGATGTTTACATAAACAGAAAGGGGAGGATGCTGACGATGTACATTTGGCGGTGTGTGTGTGCGCGCGCGCGTGTGTGTGAATGTTGCAATAGCACAATGTGTTCGTGCTGTTTGAAAATAAGATGTGTGTTAACTGGTGCTGCTTTATTATATTTGGCTGTTTTTTTTCTCATTTCTCGCGTAGATGTGTGGATGTTTACAGATGTGTCTGCGTACCGCCGTTTGATTTTGGTGCAGTGGCGTAACGGAATGCCGGACTGAGGACGAGACCGTTATCAGCAGTCGCTGTGACAATGGAGCCCCAGTGGTCACAGGGACAGAGGAGGAGAACGAGGGGAGGAGGAGAGAGGAGGAGTAAGAGCGAGGCGGGGGGATGGAGGGGGTAAAGTCTGCCGGAGGAATCAGTGATGGGGAAAATGGATGGAGGGGAGGGGGGTGGGGGGCACTAATGGCCCGAAGACACAGCTGGCTGCAGACACCCAAGGACAGAGAGACGGAAAAAGAGTGAGAGACAGACAGAAAGAGAGAGAGAGAGAGAGAGAGGGAGAGAGAGAGAGAGAGAGGAGATGATAAAAATAGAGGGGGGAGGGAAAGAGAGAGCGAGAGAGGCGTCTCGTCATCGCCACAGACGAGCGAGGGAGGCAGGGAGGGAGGGAGAGAGGGAAGGTTATTTTCTTGTCATGGCTTTTGCATCTGTTCGCCCACCGTGGCAAACACACACACACACACACACACACACGTTACACATACAAACAAACACGGGTGCTGCTGCCGTGCATGTCAATGAATTATCCATGGAACAATGGCGGCTCTTCACGTTAATGAACATAAACGAGGGGACAAAGATAGAGGGCTGAGGCTAAAACAGCATGAAATCCTCTTCAGCTGATTGCCTCCAGTTGCAAACATTCATGAAGGTAATTAGCGTTTGATGAGAGGATCTGCAATTATCCGTCAATATTTTCCACAATGATATATACATATATATGTGTGAGAGGTCATCGGATGATATCAGCTCATCCCAAAATACTTAGATGTTCATCGCGTAAACTCACTTATCAGTAAAAGTATTTCCTACCTATAACCCCCGGATACTCTCAGCATTAGCACCTCAGCTGTTAACCTTGACGGTGACATTACGCACGCTGAATAGATTAACAGGGAAAAGGTGTGTGTGTGTGTGTGCGAGCATGTGGCTGCTTGAATGAGACAGAAATATGCAATCATGCGTCATCCCGAAAGTGAGATAGAGGGGAGGAGGAGGGGAGAGTGATAAAAAAGAACAGACCCAATAATGAAGTGTAATGGGGGTGAGGGCAGCATGCTGAAAAGGGAGAGGATTGGTGTTAGACGAGCAGATGTGAGCTGACGATAGGGGGAAAAAAAAGGCGGAAAGGGAGAAAAAAGAAAGAGGAGAGAAGGAGGGAGGAGGTGTGGTATAGGATGTTGACGGAGCAGCGGAGAGGGAATGATGCAAAGACTGAAACGGAGAGGCGAGACACACTGCGAGCCAGGGAGACGTCTGTGCACACCGGCGAGAGGAAGAGAGAGTGAAAGAAAAGGCGGAGGAAGAGAGGAAGAGCATAAAAGGTTAAAGAAAGGGGAGCCGGGGAGAGAGAGATGGGTAGCGGAAGAGGCAGGGAGGAACAGTGAAAGATGGAGGCGCTGAGGGGGAAGATAAAGTGAGCAGGATGGGGGTAACTCAAAGGAGGAAAGGGGGGAGGCTGCAGAGCAGATATTGAAAGATGGAGCTGCTATGGGGGAAGAAGTGGAGATACAGAGAGGGACGGAAGGGAGGAAGGGAGAGGAGGTGTCAGGAGAGTTGGACGGATGAGAAGGAATCTGATTACTCTCCTCTGTGACAGGGTACCGCGTTCATTCAGGTGGCAACGAATGGAAAAAACTAAAGAGAATAACAGCGACTGTAGAATTACTTCCTCATGTTAAAAGGCAGTTTAAAACCAGTAATGATGACGCTGGTGCACATACCGCTGTTGTCCACAGGGGCCGCCAGAATCAACATAAAATAAAAAAAAAAACATCCTTGTAGCTGCTTTAAAAAGCCCAAATTATCTGATTTTGTGGTGTTACATATTTGTGGCACCAGATACAAACAGCTACAAGCAAATCCTCTTTTAATTGGATCATTTTCTATTTGTTTTGACTGTGGATTTTATTCAGATGTAACTGCCAACAATTTGTTGACGCTTGTGTATTTCTTTTCAACATGTGGGAGAAATCGTCTCCAACTTAAAATTAAAACCAGGAGGCCAAGGTGAGTGTGTTTCACAACTCGGTTGTCGTATTCATGGTCCAAACAATGACATGAATGCAGCATTTGGATCTTCCCTACCAGCTCACTGGCACTCAGCACACAGCCCATTTACTCCTTCTGGTGTAAATCTTTAAAAGCGACTCACAATAATGAAGTTTCGTTTCTATAAAAAGGCTAAACACTTTACTCAAAGAGCTGGGCACTGCTGTTTTCAACAAACGTCACTCAAATGGAAGGAAAAAGTGCAACTGTTGGGGAGTATTTCCAGCTGCGGGTTGATACAAAAAGTGTTTATTCACTTAAACAGTGCAGTGTTTGAAAGACTGACTCAAAATGGACTACAGTGCCTTTGTTCATGGTGGAAGGAACATGTCAGCCAGCTCACAGCGTGGCTCACTGATGTGTTTTTAATAGTTTTAGGACAACATTGGAGCTCCGTGGCACAGAGGGACGAGACACACAGACAATACTTGTTATTAGGATCAATTCATTGTTGGTTTGGGTCTTTTCACAGGCTTTGTTGACATTAAGAAAAATATAAAACATTGGTGGGCTTCAAACATACAAACATCATCTGTGCTTCAGTTTGTGTGCGAGCTCACAATGTGTTTTCATTATGTGTGTGTTTGCGCGCGTGCGTGTGTGTGTGTGTGTGTCGGCGGGTGTCAAACCACATGAATAAATATGGCCACGGAGATAGCCCAGGGTTTGTTGACTGCTCTGATGTTTAAATTTGTGCTGCGGCTTCTCCCAGCGAAGCTTGTGACTCACCCTCTGATACAAGCTAGCACGCTAAAAGCAACACTGGGTCAACCTATTCTAATTTAACGCTGGGTGGAGAAACTGCTTAGGTAGCTGTGAATTGTTGCCAGCCCGAGCTAATTCCACCGCCCAGATGAGGAGGCTGCTTGTGTGGTTTTTTTTTCTAGGCAGATCGATGCGTGCCAGATTGTTAGATGGCGCTTCATGCTAATAACATTGACACGGATTTTGATATTAGCCGGCTAGGCTAATGCATTCTAATGCATTCCTCGCTGTCTGTCTGTTATCCAGCCGGGATAAGTGTGTAGCATCCTGTCTGACTCACCGAGATCTCATTACAGATCTCTCTGGCTGTACAAACCCCTGTCACTGGCCTCCCCCCCTCCATCCATCCATCCTTCACTCCATCCCTCGCTTGTCTCATCCATCGCTCTCTTCGCCCCTCTTCTATCCCGCTCTTTTTAGTATGCATTGCTATATAGTCTATGGCTGCAGGTGAGAGTCGATGCTTATGTATGAGTCCCCGTATGTGTGTGTGTGTTTGTCGGCATGGGTTAGTGAGCATGCATGTGCTGGCGTAAGAGTGTGATTGCATGTAAATCCGGGCTGAGGAGACACGGCTGAGTGAACTGGAAGTTGATCTTGATTTTGCGTTTGCTTGCGTGCACATGCATGCAGTCACAAACATGAGAGCAAATGCAAACTCTCGTACGCACACACGCACGCGGAGCACGCACACTTGTACACACTGAGAGCCATATTATAGCATTACAGATGGCTTCTCCGCAGCCCAGCTGTGCTTTGCGCATATTTTCCTGTATAGGTTTGAGCGTGCACGTGTGTGTTTCCGTGAGTGTGTATATATGCGCGCACGTGTGTGATTGATTACTATTCTCACTCTCTCCCAGGTGCTTCTACTATTCAGCAGCCTTCACTCTTTCCCCCCCCGTCTCCCTCTTTTTCCTCCCCTCCTTTGTGTAAAGCCTCAGCACACACATGGTTTTATCCCCACAAAAGAGGTGATAGGTGTAATAAAGCGATATTAAAGCACAGAATAGCCTGGCAGCATCATTCTCTGCATTCATTATGTTTTGCTCACCGTGGCGGAAATACATCCTAACAAGTGAGATAATTGATGATATCAAATTATAATTTAATTTCAAATTTTGGCTCAGGCTTATCCCCTCATCGCAGCCCCAGGTGACTTTGTGTTTTGTGTGTGAACATGGGCGCATGTGTGTGTGCTTCCATCCTGGCTGCCATGGAGATGGCTTGGTCAGTTAATAGACATCAGAGTGAGAGGTCATTAGCATGTCCCTCGTGTTTTCCCTGCATGGGAACATTAGCAATTAGCCAGATCCGGACTATGTGCCTGCTTGTTATCTTCTTGGTGTGACTCAACAGCACACCTTGGGACGTGGCTATCATCTAGATCACAAGCCGACATGCAGTCCGACTCTGACGTCTGTGCCATGATTGTTTATATTCTTTTCACTTGGTGTTTTGCTCTTTGTCCGGAAGAGTTCAGCTGATTTAGCACAGCTCGCCATGTGAGTTGAGTACTGTCGGGCCCACTTTCTGAGGGCTTTTTTTTTTTGTTCTGTGCCAAACCTTGACCGTTAATAGTTAGCGTTTGACGTGCGTTTGACGTCTGAGGCGCGTGTATGTATATGTGCGTGTGGGTGCATGAGTGTGTGTGTATCCAAGGTGATGGGCCAGCTCTGACAATAACACTCTGATGAAGAAAAAAAAAAAAATCTCCTCTGCCCCCGCATTACACCCACCTCTGCAATGCCGCAACCTCTTTCTCAGAGAGACACAGAGAGAGAAGAGAGGAGAAAAGCAAACAGAGAGACAGAGAGAGAGAGAGATAAGAGAAGGAAAGCAAACAGAGAGAGAGAGAGAAAACAGGGGATGAAAAGTGGAGAGATGCTGAGCGGCAAACAAAAATAGCGACGGAGGACGAGGAACAGTAGGAAAACAAACTGAAGGAGCGTCAAACAGACAGAGCAGCTCTATTATCACACTGAACGCTGCTTTTGACTTCCATCCACATACCGACGCACATTGTTAACCCCCCCTCCAGCCACCAGCCCTCCTATCACCACAGCAACGCCCCATTGTCTGCGCCCGTCGGCATGCCGGCGTGCCCACCGTACCCACATCTTGGCACCGGGCCTGTGCCCACTTTGAGATCGCACGAGCAGAGCGGCGTTCATTCACCTCGCTGCCTGCCTGCCTGCCTGCCTGCCTGGCTGTGTGGCGCTGGTTGCTATGGAAGCTAATTCACAGGCAGAGAACTCACTTTGCGTCCGTAGCGCGGAGGCTGTCGAGCAAGACATACACACACACACGTGCAGGCACGCACACATACGTGCGAGCGGACGCGCACATGCAACCTAGCAACGGCACCGAGTGCGGAGTGTGGTTAATGCACACAGTGGGGACTGGAGAGGGGATGCAGAGTTTCCTTTGGATGCAAAATCATTCCCGTTTAGAAGTGAAGATTTAGCGGTACTGTGCAGAGATCAGGCAGATGACAGGTCAAAGGTCAAAGAAAAGATAATTATGTATTTTAAGTGTAGGAGGAATGTCTACTCTATACTTGAGAGACTACAGTGTTGTTTGACTTTATTTTACGGGACAGCTTTATTTTAATTGACCACAAATTACCCTGTTACAAATTACAACTATGTTAAATTAAGCCCAAATGCATCGTCCTCTGAGCTCTGAGCTCTGACTTACCATTATTAATACATCTCTACATATGTCAAATTACAGCCTGCGTTGTCTAATTAAGCCACTGCTGGTCCATGATGGTAGCATTAGGTGTGGTGTTACATTTTTGTTAGTACGGGTAAAATAGCCTCTAATTAATATATTGTGGAGCTGCTCTGGCATTGTTTTTAATTTCTAAATGCATGATCTTGTTAAATAAGTGTGTAATAGAGTATTAGTATTAGTATTAGGTGTGTTTTAGGTTTGATAAGGCATCATGTGTGGTTTCTTATTACAACGTGATTTAGTTTTTGTCTATTTTGATACATTTTGATTTAAACTTCTGCTTGTTGCGTCTTATTAGTTTACCTGGGCTATAACTGTGTTCTTTGTCTTGTAAAAAATATATTATTTCTAGTTTTCATCTAATTTTTTACACATTACATCTTAATACGTCTTATTAGTTTACTAAAGGTACAACTGCCTTTGGTTACCATCTAATAAAGACCACATTATTTTTAGTTTTTGGCTAATCTGACAGAATGTACGACTGATCCTGTCTCATCAGTGTGACCGGAAAGTCTACTTGAGGACTGTCCCTTTACTTCCTCTTGCATATACAGATAAATGTAAGGTTGTGTGTGCGCATGTGAGCGTACGTTCATGGCTGCTCGGTAATAAAACTCTGTCGGGCAGCGCGGCAGCCAGCTACGCCTTTAGTGCTTTCCCCAGAGAGCCTTTTCTATTCTAACCCACATCCGCCGACAAGACAGCGTAGCTGGGCCACACGCCCACCCACACAGACGCACTCACATGTGCGCTAACACACTTAACATACATACATTCACACCTTCTGCTCCCGCACTGTCCCGTTTTAGTGCGACGCAGCCTCGGTGGCGTTTTATCATAACAATCTTGACGTGATCATATCAGCAGAATAACTGCAAAACTGTGCAAAACAAAGCTGTTTGTGTTTGCCCTCACGTGGATGCTTATTCAGGCTATGACTAGGATTAGGTAAGCGTGTGAAAGTGTGTGTGTTGTGTATTATATCATGGCAGAGGACTTGTTCTGTACCATTTCTCCCTCTTGGTTCCTCTATCTGTCTCTCTCTGTCTCTGATCTCGCTTTTTTTTTTCCTCTCAGGATTATGCAACTCCAGCAGCTGTTTGAAGGCACAGGAGGGGGGTAGAAAACTTTTCAAAGTGCTGTTGTTGCTGCGTGATCAGAACACAGGAGAGACGGCGGTGACAGTTTCTGGTTCCAGTACGATTCTTGACAATTGCCTGGTCCCATCACACGCTTCCTGCACGCTCTAATGGCTGTTATTTCCACCTCTCTGTTTCTCCTCTCTCTCTCTCTCTCTCTCCCTGACACAGACATACACAAAACAATCTGCATCTTTGACTTTAAGCTGTTCCTCCATTTTGTTCAAATGTTCCATATTGCGTTGTGTTGTTCTCTTGATTCTATTCTGTTCCCCCGATCTGTTTTCTTCTCCCTCCACAGCTCCCTGATCCCTGCTTTGGCATCAATCTTTATTTGTTCCCCTCACCTCATCTTCTTCTTGTTGCCTCCATCTGCCTCTCTGCCCTTCTTCTTCACTCCTTCCAGCACGATTTTCATCTCTCCCCTCCCTTTGCCTAATTTGTTTCTTCTCTGTCTCTCTTCTCTTTCATTCTCTTTCTGCCTGGCAGACAGCTAAACAGCAGCGCGACAGGCTTTAGTTAGCAAGGCGCTCATTTAGCTGAACGCACACACACATAGCCCACACAAACACACACTCAGAGTCTCTTAAAAAGCAACCTGACTAAAATTACGGCTTTGCTTGCCGGTTATAGCGCCGAACAGCTGAACCAAAAAACTTCAATACTAATAAGAATCTATCATTCTCCATATGCTTTCAAAAGCAAGATCACTCCCTTCCTTGCTGATGCTGAGTTAAAGCCTTGATCATACATATTACTTCAGCTTCACCCCTGCATATACAAGGGTGCAGGTTAAACCTTGGCGGTGACACATTAAGTGAAAAGATTTGGGCCGTCAGACTCGTCATTTCCCGCATTCTGCTGGAATTCTTCCTTTATTTATATAAAGGACAACAGAGAAACCCCCGAACTGGCTCCATACAGGTCGTCCAGTGTAATACAAGCTCGACTGTGTATCGGTGGCATGATTAATGATCTTTTCCAATCAACTTGGGGTCTTTCAGAGACTTGGATTATGCTGGAAAAGCTGTTTGGAGGCATTTCATTATTTTTCTTGGTTGTTTTTCCCCGTCTACTTCAGTTGTTTAGGAGAATGCTGCTTTTCCTGTGAAGCTCTAGAAATGTTTTGTGGACGACAAAACTTCACTCGCCTTTCCATCAACATCAGGGTGAGGAGATAATGACTGCGTTTTAATTTTTTGGTGATATTATGCTTTAAAATATAACAGAATATAATGCACTAAAGCTCTTAAGCAAGCTGAGGGGGACCCGTCCCCACCGTCCCGCACCAAATCTATGCCTGTGCACATATACACAGCCCTGTGAGTCCGTGTGCTTACATACATTCATAATGGTACGTGTTATTTCTCACTGGAGCAGACGTGTGATTTTTCCCTTTAATTAGCAACAGGTGTATTCTGGTCACCCCGCTTATGATGTCATGAAAAAAGCATGTCACCACAGCAACATATGAAGCGTCTGCGAGACTTCATACTCGCACGTACGCTTATTAGCCCGGATACGTGCAAATGATTTCATTACTGATCTTTTACAAGCATGATATATTCGGCTCTAATGAGGCGCATTTGATCAAATACTCATCAGTGATAAAAGACGTCCCCCCCCCCCCCCGCCTCCCCCCCTCCCCCGCCATCTTCGTTCTCCCCTTTTCCGTCTATCAGGACCGGCGTTGCAAAGCGGCGTTTTGTTGCGGTAATGCTGGGCCGGGAGGATTGAGCGCAGAGAAGAGAGGAAGCGATGAGCGAGGAAGGGAAGGCGAGGACAGATGATGAGAGGAGGACGGGGGATGAGAGACATGAAGGACAGTTGATGAACTGCACAGGGCTGGACGGCAGCCAGATCCTTTTAATGAGCAAAGTGCTGCACCCAACACCTCACACCTAATTACACACTCTCCCTCTCTCTCCCTCTCACACACACTCTTGCTGGAACCTTATTTTTTGCCTTCCCCACTCTGCAGCATCCCACCATCCAGCATTAAGTACTCCCTCCAGATCAAACAAGCGGCACACAGTAACCAGCATACAGATGAGCCTCTCTACCCCCTCCTCGCTCTCTCCCTCGCTCTCTCATCACAACCTCTGTCTTCTCTTCCCCGCAGTAACCCCTTGCTCTTCCTCTCCACCATCCCCCCTGTTCCTCCCCCCCGCCTACATCCCTCTCTCTGATGTTCCTCACTCTCACGGAAGGAAATACATCAGCCCTCGCTAGACAAACACACTGCGCTGACACTGTCCTGGATAGTCCAATAAAAACATATTACCTGCAAACTGCATTAGGCCCAAGTGCAGACACACACACACGGACACATAAGGGACACACACACACACACACACACACACAGACAGACACGGATGTGCATGCGAGGAGCTACTGTTTGTAATCAGATCTGGGTTAGCAGCTGTGATATACGGCTCACTGGAACAGCGTGTACCCGCCCGCTCACACTGTGTTTGTGTGTGTGCTGGGGTGTATGATGCACATGAAGACCTCAGTATTTACGCTTAGAGTGCGAGTCTGTGTGTGTGAAGATGCAGGGATGTTGGAGAAAGATGAGACATATGAATTTGTGTGTGTGCGTTTGTTTGTTTTAGGGTTTGGGGTGACATCATGTCGCGGACCACGTGTTTACTCCATGTGTGAGCATGTGTGTGTTTCCGAGTGTGTGTGCAGGTATCGTGGATGAACACAAGGCAGAAGTTTGGACAAAGAAAGAGAGTGGTACGCTGCCACAGAGCGCGTTACTTCTCATGAACACATGGTTCACAGTGGGATTATTCAAAGTGCGCCATTACTTGTTGCCACTTTCTTAAAATAAAGTTCATGTTCGGTTTGTAATGCTCAAATTTCATATGCACACGTTATTTTAGACATTTATTATACATTTATCTATTATTTTATTATATATTGTCCACTATCATTGTGAATCTCAGACTTTGCTTAACCGATTTCAAGCACCAGAACAATTCGTCCATCCGAGTAAAGGTACGTTTTTACAAGGGATGTAAAGAATTTCAAAAATCGGACAACACATTTTCAGCTCTCAGCCAAATGATTTCTTAAGACATTGCTGTAGGGCAAATGAGTCCTGATTATTCAGAGAGCTGAGGCTGTTTTGTGAATTTTGATATAAAACACATGGGTATCATGTTAAATCCAAGAACCTTTAAAAGGTCAATTAAAAAGAGATGAAAAAATCGAGTAAGCGCCTTTAGACTCCAGCAGAATGTGTTGGGGCGATATGTTCCCAATACGTACCTTACAGCGATAAGGACTACATCAGCAGTAGAAGTTGTAATCTTATAATATTGCACATTTTTCTGAGCCCCTTGGTTGTGGAGCGGTTATAGCACATACTGCATGACCGCATGGTCGCTACGGTTCCATCGGGCGACCTCTGTTGCATGTCACACTCCTCTCTCTCAGCAGTTTCCTCAGTGCCTCTCACTGTCCCTGTCCAATAAGGCAAAAACAGCCAAGAAAATAACCTAAAAAATGTATATCGCATATCTCATCTGACCTTGGAAGGCCTCAGATCCCCCAGGAGGAGCTGGTGAGTGTTGCCTGGGAGAGGAATGTCTGGACTACCCTGCTTAGCCTACCACCGCCGCGACCTGACCCCGGATAAGCAGAGGAAAATGGATGGATGGGTGAAAAATGTTCACACCTTCTGGCCATTTGTGGTTAAGTACAACTTAATGTCAAAGCGCAAACACATCGCAGTGTAAAGTGTACAAGCAAGCCTGGATTAACAACTGGGCAGCCGGCCGCAGATCCTCAGAAGCCACAGGTTTCTTCAGTTTTCTTGAGATTTTGCACAGCTTAGTGCCCCATTTCCATCACTTCTTAAAACATAATTGCATAATGCTGCTCTACCCGCCTTATATTTATTGTGTTTTATTCAACTTTGACTTATTTTTGTCTTCCTTTCAGTCATCTCTCTATTTATATCCGTGAGCCACTGTAACAACTGCTTTTCCTCGTGACTCTTTCGTTGTTTGCTAAGTTGCACAGCACCTTGAACTCTGTTTTTAAAGGTGCTGTTAATAAAGTTATTATTTCTGTATTTAAATGCCCCGACAGAGCATAATATTAAGTGCCCCGAGGTGACTCCTGCGTTTTCGCCCCGAGGCCGCCTCGCAGGTTAATCCGGGTCTGGTTACAACACGTGTATGCGTTACGCTCATGGCGAGCTGCTGGACCTCAGCGAAACCCGAAAGGAAAGAATCAGCCGACAGTTCAGCGGTTTCAGGGAAAGCTTGCCACTTTTGACACGGATTGTCATTCAGCGTGAATAATGGCACGCTATGAGTCACAGTCGGAGCGTCCACATTCATTAGCAGCTCGCTGTGTTTATGTGTGTGTGCTTTTAATGACGCTGCTGTGGTCCGGTTGCCCCCTATGCAGGTCTGCTTGGGTTCGCGGCACTTCTCTTTAATGAGGGACAAACATTCTCTCTCTCAGTCTGCCTAATAACCTCCCCCCCCACCTCTCCCACAGTAAATAACCATGAGCCTCTGGGGCAATTAGGTGGGCATGTGGGGGCTTTATAGTGTGGCTCTCAAACACACACAAAAAAGTACAAGGGTTTAGTTGAAAACGGGCCGAGAGTAATTGAGGAATCGGAGGGATCAATGTAGGGACAGGGAGATTAGACTAAGGAGAAATGTGGAGAGAAAGATCCTCGTCCTCCTCGTCTGTCTCTAATCTGTCCTCTCGGTCTCTCAATCTGCCTGTTTTGTCAGTTGTTCTCCCCTCGACTCCTTGACCTCGTATATTTGTTTTGGTCCGAGACAGAAAGGGGAAGGAAGCGAGGGAGAGAAAGCGAGAGACGCAGAGGGGAGCGTTCACCTTTCATTTCACCACGGCGATGAGTTGCCAATTTCAGTATGCCCTTTGCTGACCATCACACACATCTACACACACACACACACAGGCTGAAACCTGTTCTCCACACGCCGCCCAATCTCCATGATAATCAGCTTCCTTTCATTGTGTTGCATCATGCAGGAAACCCACTGTTAGCCTGAACAGCGCGTGTGTGTGTGTGCGTGCGTGAAGGAGAAAAAAGTCAGAGGAGAAGGAGACTTTCGGCGTGTGCGCTCGTCTGCGTGGCAGCGATTGTGTATTCGAGGTGCGTTGCCTTGCCGTGCCATGCTGTGCCAAGCCAGTGGGCTGGCTCTCGTCTTATCTATTTCTTTTGACTGCAGGAATATTGCTTTTACACACGCAGAGACACACAAAACAAAGCGCGCACACGCCAGAGCCGCAGACGTCAGCTGTAAACATCTTCGGGAAAACACGTACACGGAAACCGCAGGTGTTTTTTTTATACGATTAGACTAGAAATTGAACGTTTATTATTAGCATATATTACCTATAAACAAAGATACACTCCTGGGCTATTTGTGCACGCGCGCACACACACACACACACACACACACACACACTGTTTGCGGTGCAGATGTTTACGTGTTGATGGCGGCCATGTCGCTGCATCGCTATGGGGGATCAGACTCTCATCTTCCATTCATATATTCTTCCTCCCCTTCATCGCCTATCACTCTCCCTCTCCCGCTCCATCATTCTCTCATTCTTACTCCTTTTGCGTGCGTTGCCGCTATCTTTCCAGGCACACACACACACACACACACACACACACACACACACACACACACACACACACACTCTCTATCTCACCTCTGTTTTCTCTCTCTGACACCTCTCTACGCCCTCTCTGCGTTATCTCCGTCGTCACCCCCTCCTCCCCGTCGCTCGCTCTCTCTCTCTCTCTCTCTCCCACGCACACACACAAACACATATTGCCGTGTCTGTCTCCACCTCCTCCCTTTTGCTTTTATTTTTTACTCTCTCTCTCTCTCTCTCTCTGTCACACCTCTCCCTCTCTTGCTCTCCTCAGGTCGAGCGAGGCTGTTGGTAGCATCGGTTTCAGTCAGCAGTGACACTGCAGTCTCAGTGCATCTTTTAATGGCACGCTGTAGTAAAGCCGCCTCTGAAGTGACGCACAAACACACACACTCTCTCTCTCTCTCTCCCTATCTCTCTCACACACACACATATAGGAGCAGAGTGCATCTATCACATACAGCATGGTCAGCACATATCAGACAGGGCTTCGCTTAAAAATAGCACCTATAAGCTTTAATCTGATCGCGCGCCACCTTTTTTTTTATTCCTCAACGACACAAGTAAACACGGATTAGAAGAAGCAAAATCTGCCTCCGTCACTGGTTTCATAAGATCAGAGCTTGTAGCGCGAGCGTGTGCGTATGTATTTCAGATTCCTCCTTATGCAATAGGCAGAGTAAACAGCGGGCTATGACACATCACCGCTCTGACATAGCGTCCCGTTATAGCACTACGTAACACATCCTAAGGCTCAGGATGCTGGACGCAGCGGAGGGAGAGAAAAAAAAACAACACAAAAAACAACAAAACTAGAGACAAACAGAGAGGCTGCGGCTCCTCGTTCCAGATACAGCGTTTGTTTTTTTTCCCTTTCGGTGCCTGATGTTTGGACAGATGCTGGCTGGAAAACAAGGTTGAGGCAGGTGTCTAGTGTTGGGAGTGTTTGTGTTTGTGTGTGTGTGTGTGTGTGTGTGTGTGTGTGGGAGGCGAGTGTTCGTCACCCAGCGAAAATAGAATGCGATCCCATGAGGGAAACATGCTGTCCTCTACAAACACACACGCACACACACGCACACACACACACACACACACGCACACACACACACGCACACACACACGCCCCCTCTGCCATTCCCCCTTCGCTCTCACTGTGCATCTGCACAGCTGTCCATCTCCTATCCTGCTACAGAAGAAGAAGAAGAAGAAGAAGAAGAAGTAGAAGGAGAAGAAGAAGAAGAGTGGTACCTGTGTTAGGGGTCAGCCGTTCTCTCCTCCTCCTGTCGTCCCTCCAGTCCCCCCCTCTTGTT